>NC_079405.1:6060581-6080345 GCF_029220125.1 Pseudoliparis swirei | reverse complement strand
AACTACAGCGGAAGACGGGGACATATGGGAAACATTTGTCAACAAACTACATGCAGTTGGTGATCAACTTTGTCTTTTTTTTTCTTCTAGTACAAAGGGGAACGGACTCCATCAACCAAAGGCAAATCTCCTCTGGGCCTATTGTGTTCACCTCTGGTCAAACTCCTGAATAAACTAATTTGAAGTTCTTCACTCAATTTGTATCTATTTCGTTTGAACCCTGTGTTGCATGTCATACATTCAGGGCAGGAACTTTTACTGTGGCACATGAGGCAGATCAACAATGGGTTGTATACAGATGTGGTAGAAGCAGCAAGACGACGACTTTAGACGGACCGTCTCCACAAGTTCTCTGATGTGCAGTGGTCGGGTGTATAAAGGATGGCACAGCTGGTGAGGACACTGAAGAAAGTATTGTCCATATGAGAACTGTTAAGTTGTAATAGTTTATTTTGATAACATCTGCAGAGGCCTATGTTTTAAATTAATACATATAGAAAGATATTATAATAGACAATATTAAGGAGAATATTGTTATTAATGTATTATGAAGCATAGGGGTAATGTTTACTCTATGCAAATGTAAATGGCAAGAATTAATGTATGTTGCATGAGAGTGACTGTATGTTAGTATTATAGATTGAAGTCGTTGAAACGTGAAATGACTTACAATAACAAGAGTCTTTTATTGTGAAGGTGACTTTAATTGACGGGAATCTTATTGTGAAAGCGACTGAAACCGGAAGTGACTGTTTGACCGAAAACAGGAAGAGTATATGACTGCGTGTTTGTAGAGGGAACTTTCTCTTTACACAGGTAAGCCCCGAGGGGAAAGGCTGAGCTCCCGAGCCGGGACACGAGGAAAGAGCGCTTTGAATGTTTGTTTCACATTTCCTGCCATTAAATGTTGATAACTTAATCCACGCGCGTCCGGAAGCCTGTTTTCCACCATCTGCGTAGTGCCCAGTTTCAGAATACCTTACAATTTGGAAACCACGAAGGCGAAACTGAGATGGCCGCCAGAGTTAAGGGACTTCCACGCGTTGCTGCGGTAAGTAGGCCGCGCTAAGGTATCGAACTATTTATGCCGTCAGAACACGACGGGGCACAAGCCCGCCGGAGAGTTTAACAAGCAATCGACGCTGTGTGTTTTGTATTTAATGTGCGTTTGTTCCTGTGCGTTTGCATGTTCGGCATGTTTTGTGCCATTTACGTGTGCGCGTCTTCCGCGTTTGGCCCGCGTGGTGGGTCGTATGCTTCGTGTTACTGATGTGTCGTCGTGTGCGTTTGCATGTTTCTGCACGTTTTCTGCCATTTATGTGCGGGTCTCATGTTTGGCGCGTGGTGGTCGCACGCCGTGTCACTGATGTGTAGTTTCGTGTGCAGTTTGTTTGTCTTTCTGTAGTGCGTTTGCACGGATGTTTGTCTCACGCGATTTTTTACTCTTCTTTTTACCGTTCCTCGTGTAGAGACTCTTTCCATGTCTAGACTTTTTCCTGTTCCTTGTGTTATTGTAGAGATTTTTCCACTCTCTTTCACGTTTTTCTATGTTATCTTGTGTGTTTTGTGCGTGTATGCTGCCACGTGGTGCGTGTGAGTAGCCTGTGTGTACGCCACACCAGGTGTGTCGCTGTTGCAACAGCGTTGTGTATTTATCGTGTTATTTAGTTGCATGTTTTTGTCATATTGTGAGTTCCTCGTTGTTCGTTTTGTCTTGTGAGTTTCACGTTTTGTATCAAGAGTTGTGGCTCAATGTGCCTGGAAGCCAGGAGTGCTTGGCACATAGTAAATTTGACAAAGACGACGCGGGGTCTCTAAGAGCACGTTAGAAAACTAATATAAACATCCGTAAACTAGCGCTGCGTGACGGCGACGCTGTTACGAGATTAAAGTTACATACGTAAGCTGGTGTACGCCGGCGCACTGCACAGTTACAAGATCATTGTCCCACAAAACTCAGTTGGGTGGCCCGTGTAAGTTGGTAATGTACGTTAGACCCTTGTTTAACATGTCCAGCATTGACAATATTCACTAAAGGGGATCCTTCTTATAAATACGGCGTGTTTTTTGTGTTTCCTGTTTTAAATCCACCATTTTGATTTGGCCTGAGAAGAAGGGATGGTAGTTCCCCTTTGTTCACCCACATGGTCGTTAGGGAGTTGAATACATTTACTTAATTTGCATGACTTTCTTGGTTAAATTAACAGCTTCTCCCATTTCACAGAAAATATCACATTTGGTTCATTGGTTAAAATAACACCGTTTTCCCATATGTTGTTTGTTAACATTTTCCCCCATTTTAAAATGTCTATGTATTTTGTATGCTGTGCAATTTCACTGTATTCACCCTAATTTGCATTCTTTCCCAACTGCACCGCATCCACAAATTAGACACATAGTGTAGAATAAATTTCCTTTCGATTTCTTTCAAAAAAATTGATTTACGATTTTTGAGGGATTTTGATCTGAAATTTTTTAGGAATTTCTGTGCTCTACATTTACATTTCCTTACATATATTAAGCCTCAGTACCTGATCCCTTCAACAATGTCAGAATCAACGTCAATTAAGACCCCTACCGCGTGGATTGAGGATGTTCTCTCGCTGCCATGAAGATGGTGGAAAGCCGACAGACTGCACCACTACAAGAAGCTGAGGAAGCACGTGCAGGAATGGCATGCAGAGGTTTACTGGATGTAACAGCCTGGAGGCATCAAGAACAGAAACTTATGCTTATGATAGTGCTCAGCGTCGCATCAAAGCAGCAGAGGAGCAGAAAAAGGAAACGCTGGTTCAGATCCCGATCAGCAGACATCGCCAAAGCCAGTGACGCTGTGGTGCAGGAAGGCGGTTGTTGCATGGGATGACAGTCCATGCTGACAACAAAGCAAGGAAGCTTCAGTCCCAGCAGCAAGGAACAGCCCCCAAGAACGCCTCCCAAAGAAGAAGCTCCCCGACTGAAACCCTGCATAAAGAGGCAGCTCCAAGGCCATCAAGCCTGGCCCCACCCCAATCCACCGACCAGAGAACTTGGCGAGCCAAGCAGACTCCGCCAACAGATGACGTCCAACATCAACTACGGAGATACCAGCCCTCAGACAAGACCGCTGCCACAGACGGAGTGCCCCCAAGACAAAGCGGAGCAACACCATATCCAAGCCCCACTCATAACAATGAGCACCGGTGTCACCCAGTACAAGCCGTACAGCCCAAGGGATATGCATTTCATCACCGACCAGCTCCCCCCCATATCGAAAGGAGTCCCCTGAATAAAGGCACTCGATGCTGCCACCACCGGGATTCCCTTGGCAGTAGGAGACATGAGAGCAATCCTGGCGAAATGCTCCTCACAGAGAGCTAGACGACCTGGAGAGAGATGCTGGCTGCTCATCTGCCCATAACAGCCAAGATGTGGACACTGTCAATATACACCTGTTTGCTGCCATCAGAACACGGTGGCCCTTACCCTGACATGGCCAACCTGTCCGGCATCAAGTTAAGGCGAGATGAAGACGCTGAGGCCTACTTGTCACGCGCTGCAAAAGTCTGGAAATCAGCTACAGGCACCAGACACGACAGGGATACCACCTCCATGAACATATGGAAGGATGCAGTGATAAAAGGACTCCCACCCAAGCTCGCCAGAGAAATGTACCGGACAGTGGGCATCCAATATGTCACTTTTGAGATATGGAATGCACACATCACCCACTTCATTGCCCAGCACATCGAAGATGAAGAAGAGGAAAAGGCAAACAAAGAAAAGATGACCATGACACTGCTAAAGCTACAACTAGCAGAAAAACATACAGAAGCTGCTAAAGACCACCAGAAGACAGAAAAACAGATGGCTCTTGCACCTGAAATAGCAGCCCAGATCGGCGTAGAAGTATGCAAGGCCATCACCCACTTCATACAACAGGGAGGCTCACACCAGCCTGCCTTCCAACGGCACCAACAAGCCATATTTCCCTGGCAACAGTTACAAGCGGATCCCAGAGAAAGTGAGCCACGGTTCCTCCAGTTTGGATACTGGATGCCGGACTGCCAGCATGAAGAAGACCCAGGAAGAGGAGGACTTCGGTATAGACGACCGAGAGGAGGACAAAACGGCCCAAACCCTCAAATAATGCCACGTGACCAAGAGTCTGAGGAGAACCTGTCATCACAGGTGCCATAGATTGTGCATTGCCAAATTGCACCATGAAGTACCACCACTCTCCACTTGAACACTGCTGAACAAAAGCTGACTGCAACATGCATCCACCTTGAGTTTTCTGAATCAAAGGTTGTTTCAGAAAAGGGAGGGATGGGAGATGCAGAGACAGTTGTGGCTGGTACCGAGATGTGGCGTTCGAGGAGTGATCAGGTCTGACTGGCACATAGCTTTGCAACCAAACACTTAACACTTTTAGAAACAAGCACCTACATGAAGAAATATATCTAGAGAACACATTCACATTCACAGGAGCAGACTATCGCCCAGGGAGGGGATAGCAGAGTTCATGGTGTGGTTTTGGAGAATGTTTGAGAAATGAACTAACCACAGTTAAGTTTTTCTTTGAGCAGGTTACCGGAGCCCACCAGGAGCCAGTGGACTAAGTCCAGGCGAATGGGGTGCTCTGAAGTCATTGCAAGGACCTCGGAGCGCCCTCGATGTGAGTGGTCTCACAAAAGTGACACCATTTCACATTTTTGTAATTATGTTCATATCTGAGACATTAGAGCGAGAGTTAGGACTGCAACATAGGAAGATGTGTGCAGACAACATTGACTCTCACTGCTCACTGTCTCCTGTCATTAATGGCACCTCGAGGTGCAAATGTTTTGTTTTTCCCCATAAGCTGTTTTAGGGGTTCGAGCACGAGAAAGAAGGGTGCTGGACGAATACCTGCCTGCTATCAGATCCTAGTAGGATTTGAATATTTCTATGCCCTAGTCAAGGGCCATAGATAGGATCAATTACATTTATCATAACCAGTAAAAGATAAATAAAGTTAGATTGGATTGGATAAGTAATTGAGACTCTGTTGGACGACAGATGCGCATTTAATAGATGATTCCTCCCACACGGGGTGAGAAGCTGTTCCTCCGACTCAGTTGAAGATTGCGAATTCAAGCCTAGAAAGTATTAGATACTTATTAAATATAGACAATTTTTCATAGTCAAGTGTCACATTCTGTATAGAGCCGGCCTAGTGGCCGCTGTGTGGTGTGTTTTCTCATTTTCTCCAACAGCTACACCTGACGCTCCAGCATCGTCCATCGTGTGCTGACTGCCTGCTGTGAGGACCTGCCATGAGGAGCTGCCCACAGGAGCATCGGACACCATCATCACCCGGCTCAGAGAGACTGAGGAGCAGACGGAGAGCCATCCTGAGGACCCCTGCGATGCCATTCGGAGCAGAGGACGACGCAGAGGAAGAAGAACAGATGACATCATGTGGATATGCAAATCCACCGACGGACGGACGGCGCAGCCAGTGAAAACCATGGGGAATAATATCTCCCCAGGGGCTGGGACGCCCGTGAGGTATGAGACAGGTTCCAGAGACGAGGCTTTTTCGACCAGAGAACCACGGCATGCAGGTAGCTGCATGAAGGCCGAGATCCTTGAGAAGTCCTCAGCTGAGATTAGTGAGTGTGAATTGCTGGTAGACAGTTAACTGCTTGCAGTCTGTGGACGCAGTAGTTCATTCTCCCTCAGCTGAGTGGGGAATCGCAACCATCATTGACAATCTGCTTGGAGGAATACTGGGTTGCAGAGCATGTATGCGGAGGACTGGATTCACAGGGATGCACAGACACCTGCACAGATAGACACTTAGACAGTGCACACGTTACATCAACCGGAACCATCCCAGCAAGATTTTTCACCTGTGTGATGAATACATTCACACTGACACTTAGTGTTATTTAGTTTCCTTGAGAAGCAGGGATGCAAGGAGGGAGTGATGTTCTTCCACAGGGATGCTGAATGATAATGAGTGCTTATTAAAATGTTGTACAATGTTTGTTTACATAGAGGGTCAAAATAAAAGGGCTATTACTTGGTTGTTTTATACTATTGGATAAGTATAAAAGGAGGGATTGTTAAGTTGTAATAGTTTATTTTGATAACATCTGCAGTGGTCTTATGTTTTAAATTAATACATATAGAAAGATATTATAATAGACAATATTAAGGAGAATATTGATATTGTTATTAATGTATTATGAAGCATAGGGGTAATGTTTACTCTATGCAAATGTAAATGGCAAGAATTAATGTATGTTGCATGAGAGTGACTATGTTAGTATTATAGATTGACCGGTTGAAATCCGTGAAATGACTTACAATAACAAGAGACTTTTATTGTGAAGGTGACTTTAATTGACGGGAATCTTATTGTGAAAGCGATTGAAACCGGAAGTGACTGTTTGACCGAAAACAGGAAGAGTATATGACTGCGTGTTTGTAGAGGGAACTTTCTCTTTACACAGGTAAGCCCCGAGGGGAAAGGCTGAGCTCCCGAGCCGGGACACGAGGAAAGAGCGCTTTGAATGTTTGTTTCACATTTCCTGCCATTAAATGTTGATAACTTAATCCACGCGCGTCCGGAAGCCTGTTTTCCACCATCTGCGTAGTGCCCAGTTTCAGAATACCTTACAGAACCTTGACCACCCTCTCCTCTAGCTGCTGCAGGGACGGTAGAGCATGTTCTCAACAGACTGCTTCAGCAGAACATTCCTACACAACCGGTGCCACCCGGACCGAAACGCACATTTTGGTGCCTGAGCCGATTGAAATTGAGAAACTTATTTTGAACTTCTCTGGTGACTCCGCCCTGTCAGCAGGTTTCGATAGCCTATCATATTTAACTTTGAAAGCGGAGGCATGCGCCGTGTTTGTCTGCGTGAGCACATCAGCGGTCAGGCTGAGCGCGATGGAGAGACCGGTCCCCCTGAAAACGTGTAGACCGATGATAAGAGCAGCCTGAACTCATTAGTACCGTGATGTTGATTGCAAGTCTTGCATTCATAAAAGTAGGCCAACAAATAATAAATTGGAGCCATTATAACCATGTTTAAGCTAGCTCGTAGCTGGTAGCTAGCTACGAGTTTGACAGTCTGATATCCGTTGTTTTTCAGTGCGGCCATGATGACGGCTTTTACAGGTAATATGGCCGAAGAGATTTTTAATGTCCTCATTGTGCTCCTTTTTTATATTTTAAGTATCGGTTCAGGCACTGGTATCGGGGGAAGAACGCAAACGATCCAATTGTTCTAGGCCATGCGGCTCTTACGTTCATATTGAAGTTTGTGTTTTTTTTATTGTGGGAGTCAGGGTTTTTCCTGCATAGAGAAAATGTGGGCGCGCGCCTAAACCGTTTTCTCGAACGACTAAGGCAAAAAAAAGTCCAATGGAAAAAAGAAAAAAAAACTGTTCATCACGTGCATGTCAGCGAATATTTTTTCAATAGTATGTTTCAAGTAGGCTACAGCCGAACCCTCGTTCTGTTTTGATCAATAGTAATCGAGTTGATAAGCGTGTCTTGTCTGATCAATATGCAACTGTGAGGTGCGCGAATGGACAGAGCGGCCAGCTGCTGATCACTCAACAGCCCGACGTGCACAAATGCAAATGAAATTTCCACTCAAAATGCTGACAAAAGTTTGATTAACGATTTCAAACGCAGCCTCCATTGGTATTATTAACATGGAATGATAATATAGTGTAGGCACGAAGAAAATAAAAGGAAATTGCAAAACACCTGGGAATAAATACATTGATTAGAATATATATATAAAGTTATATGTGCTCGCTATAACTTCTATTTTATAATTTCTATTAAAAAAAATTGGGAGCACCGAAGACCTATTTTGACACGGGAAAAACCCTGCCGTGTTCGCTTCGCTTGAGTTCAAGAGAGTATTTTCGTCAAACGTGCATGTGGGCGAGATGAAAAGTCGGCGTTTCTCAATCAGCGTACTTGTGCGTACTTTCCTCTACTTGTGTCCTCGTGACTCGTGAAACGTCATCAGTCGCAGCCCGAGTACATGCTCCAATTCAAAGTTCGCTTCTCGCAAAGCACGGTCAAAATGCCCGGATGTGACTGGATCCTCCCACTTTCCGGAGGATGCATCAGAGGAGACTTGTGCGTACTCTGGCCAGCATATATCCCAGAATGCATTTCAGCAGCAACCGGAAACAGTAGCGGAGGAGAAAATAAACTACTGACAGTTGACTTTTTATAAATACTACTACTGTTGAGTCACGGAATGTAATTTTAGGATGTTTTGTTTTTTGACTGTAAAAAATAATTTACAGTGAATAATTAGAGTAAACTCAGGAGCAAGAACAGCTGATGTGGTGACGTCATCAAGTCAGCTGCTGTTCCAATGCAGAAAGACCGTCCTCCCGTTCTCCGGAGTCTGGACTCCCAAGACCAGACTCCAAAAGAACACAAGTCTGTACTCGTGTACTTTGAATTGAGAAACGCTGTGTGTTTCCTGAAACACGTGAAATCAAAGCATCGACCTGTTCTGACTGACCCATGTGAAAGAAATGCTTCCTGTGGCAACAACAGAATCAAGCCATATTGAAGAGGATTGTTCAAGGCAAAGAATGCAGGAAGTCCCACAAACCAACATGCATAGTAAAAGAAAAACGCTATTGTAAAATATTCTATTATTGTTTGTGGACTTGGTTGAACTGAGTGTGTGTGTGTGTGTGTGTTTTGTGTGTGTCTGTGTGCGTGTGTGCGCATCATGTTGCTCTTTGCGGCAACACAGTAAAAAATGTGTCTCCTAGTCTCTGACTGGTTGGCCACCCCTGTTCTAGGCTAATACTGCTCTTCTCAGGAAAACCCATTGTTACCCATTCTTCCAATTGGTCGACAGTGAGTCTGTCCTACCTGTGCAAGATCAAATGTATTGTATTGTATTGTGTGCTGCCACAACATATAGAGGAAAGTGTTATATGTGTGCATTGTTTTATATTAGGCAAAGATGACTTAAAGCGCACACACATCTCACTCCCAGATATGAGTTACAAGGATGCCAGACGTAGATAGACATAGCGACCTTTGAACTGCAGAAAACCATACCTTAAATGTAGCTAACCGCTATCTAACGTAATGTTAGCCCAACCCCTTCACCATGAACTGTTCTTATCAATCTCTTCATCTCACTTCTCCCCCACTCAAACTCTGTTGGATTTTTTAGAGATCTTCATCGACTGCAATACCTGTTATCACACCGTGTAACTCAATTCTCACCAACCTCTTTCTCACTTAAAATGCTCTTACATATACTGTCTATTAGCATTGCTTTGTTTTTCGGTTCTTCCGTATTAATATAGTGAAAAAAAGTTTCCATCCTCAGGACTTTTGCCATTTCCACGTCTCGATCTTTTTTGTCACTTCCCTAGTCAGGGCTATCGAGCTAAGACCGACATGCTCATCTTCCTTTCTGAATTTAAGGGTTTACTTTAAATTCCCCCTTATCACCTTCCGGTAAACCACTCTATTTCCTTCATCAGAACAGTTTTCTCCCAAACTTCTCTTCATTTGTTGACTTCCCTTCAAACTTCACTCCCTTTGCTGTCCTCTCCCTTTTGTGTCCTCCTCTCCCAATAGAGACTGGAGTCCACCCACAGGATGGAAGATCACCTGTTACAGGTCCTTTTTGAAACAGCTGGTGATGTCTCACATGTGTATTGTAATTAACTGATGTATAAAACAGCTGGCGATGTATCAGCAAGCAGTCAGTCACTTCACTTCAGAGTTGGTCTGTTATCAGGTGTGCTGGGTGTTCAGTGCCAAGCGCTGCTAGTGATTGGATTCCTCTAGTTCTTTTGTTTGGCTGCTCTCAGACTGCAAGATGTGGAGACTTGGGAACATGTGAGTTACTTTACTTTCTTTGTTTAATGACTGCTTCCTGCACACTTAATGTCTCTAAATGATGTGTTTTACTTTAAGGTTGTTATGGAACTTGATGGCTGCAGTAATCCTCTTGGCTCAAGCAAGGCCAAATATGAAGGTCAATTCACAGTCAAGTAAGCCAGACTTTAAACTAAATGACTTTACCATTGTTCCAGAATGTGTACTGCTCCTCACAAGCCTTTTCTTTTAACAGGCAGTGGCTTGCATTCAGACTGCGTGGGTAATCTAATGAGGCTGTCATTGGACAAGGCCCTAGCAGTGGGGAATGCGCTTGAGGTGGAGGCCATCAGTAAGCATGCAGTCTGCTAATAAGCATGGTTGGTTAACACTAGGAGAGAGGTGTCCTGTCATGCTCGTCTTTATTTCCCCCCCAGATGGCACCCAGCACATTGTGATAACGCCCAACTTGGCTGCTCAGTGTGGCTACAGCATGGAGTCCGACCCGTGGGGTAACACCAGAATCTACTCGTCTCTGCTGGGCTGCTACGTGGACAATAAGGTATGTTTGAATTTGCTTTATTTGAGGACATTTAATTATGAGTTGCCTGTGAGAAACATGTTTGCACATTTGTTGCATTAATGACTTAAGAATTGAACTTTTTACGAGCATATATTTTAGCTTATCAGTATTGTATGCGTTTTATACAGTGGCCATCTAAAATGGACTGTGCTTGACCTTATATATTTTAGCCACTATAAAAATACTAAACACGTTTCCCCAATTGGAGAACACCAATTGGAGCCATTTTTGTTTAAAAAATTGCAGGATTTTAAGCTCTTGACTCTCCTAAAGCCAAATTCTTGTTTCATGCATTTCATTTGTAGGACGATCAAACCTTTAATGTTGGCTTAAGGCTCCGAATGTACGGCCCCAGTGGATCAGATGTGGTTACCCATGATGTGAGCCAGACTTGCAGCTACACTAGCTGGGCCTCTAGAGAGATTCTCTGTGACAGGAACTACATGGAAGTAGGTCACTTAATATTGAAAGCTCTACCGACTTGTTTCTAACTATCTATTAAGCCACCATTTCTTTTAGGTGTCCCACCACATTGCTACTCCTGAAGCTAAGGGGCACTCTCGAGATGTTAAAGAGATCGACGTCATGCCTGATGTATGTGTACGAATTCCTTTTACAGTGGGCTTGCGTTTCAACCTGCACCATTCTTATGTCATTCAACAGAGGTAATGATTAATTCTCTCCTTACCTATAGGCCTCTGTGGAATCACATGGCATCTGGAAGTTGACATTTTACACACCAGAACCAGTATCAATGGTGCTGAGGGAGGCTGAACAAGCTGGTTATGGTGCCATGGTGACCTCAACCCGTCTGGTTATGCGATCCCCCTACAATACAGCAGAGACCACTTCAGAAGAAGTAAGCAACAGACCCATCAAGTGGTTTGCATAAAAGTTGGCTTTGGAAGCAGAACTATAAACCTGACATCTCTTAGGTGGATGGAGTCAACATGGAAGTTTTCAGGGTGAGAGCCTACTACAAGGCACCACATGGTCTGGGTGTGGTGGACTTGGCAGCTGCTTGTCCCACAGGCAAGTCTCGAGCATTCTGTTTCTGGACATGGTTTCCCTTAGTTTGTCACAAAGGAGTCAACAGTTGGGTTATCATTAACAGGTGGTGTCCTCGTCACCAACAACGTAATCTCTTGGCACGTACCTCGCCGTATGACACCACTGGTAGATGGCAGCTTTGAAATCCGAGAAATGCACATGGGCATTAACGGAAGGAGGCTTGATGGATCTCAGATGGCTGCACGAGGGTACACGCTGTCCGCCACAGATTTCCACATCATCATTGAGATCCCAGTGGGCTCGCCTGATGGTCACTACAAGGTTGGGAAGTCCTCTAGCTTAGAAATGAAAGAGTTACTTTTCTTTGCATATTTTATTAAAATGTCATGAATAATTGCAGAGCCATGCCCCAGATTACCAGTACCACGTTTCCTACATTGTGGAGCCCATGCTTGAGGTACTGTGGAGGACCACTGGCACCCGAGATGATACCAGATACAAGGTTTTGTTCCCCATTACCACCCCTCTTATTCTTCAAGCTCCCCACGTCCAAGAAAGTAAGTCATTATCTGGAAGCCGACAACTTCAGGCTAATAAAGGAAGGTTTATAGCCTTTTTCCTGTTCCTCAGATACTGTCCCAGAGGCTCGCCTTTTCAGCATTGTCTTGGGGCCCCTTCTTCATGATGTGGTGCTGAGGAACATCACCTTCTTCACCAGCGTGCTCACTGTTGAAGAGAGCAATGCCAGAGGTTTTACCATCCAGGAGCATCGCCACAACAATGGAACCAAGAGCATCTCTGTTTTAGTGCCCTTTGATGCAGATATTGTCCTGAAAGATGCAAGTGAAATTAAATGCTAAATGTCAATGGTGCCAGCTTATTTGCTCTATTGGTTTCAGTGACATAACTGAGTTGTTTACGTCTGCAGAATCCTGAACCCTTGATTACAACCTACTTCCTCTCTCTGATCTTTGGGTTTATCATCCTTCCTGAAGAAACTCCATTTGCCCACCCAGTCGAGTTGCAGGCGTCTCTGCAAGATGTTGGTGAGATTGAACTTTTCACTGTTTACTTTATCTAGCTCACAATTGCATCGTGTGGGGAGAAATTTAACTAATATGGCCATGAAATTTCCCAGGTACTTTTAATATGTACATGTTTTAAATGTAACATTATTGGTGCCAGAGGAGAGAGGTTATCTATACAAAAACCTTGGGTGTCTCCTTTTAAATATGACATTACACAACCTCGTAGAGTTTAAGCTAAAGATAGTCCAATGGTCAACCTTGTCTCTGCTTTTAGAGCTACCAACCATCACTGGCACCTGTGACCAGAACCAGTTTTACATCAGTGTGAAATACGGGAGTCAAGGCAACAATTTCAAGGCAATGGTTGGACATCAACAGCTGACACCTGAGATGGCTCACTACCAGTTCCAAGAAAACGGCACACACTTCAGCGTCAGTCTTCCATACAATGCCAAGGATGCGACCTTCGAGGTATGTTTCACTGTAACCTCTCACCTTGAAGCTTCTGCATTGGATAACTTCCTTCTTTGTCTTCCAGCTGATAACCTCAGATTCACTAAGAGCCCACGTTGACTTCTTTCTGCTTCATGCCCGTAACGACTGGGTGCTCGCTGATCTCTTCTTGTCCTGCAACTTTCCCTTAACAACAACCGGTAAGACTTAAACATGTTGAGGGTTTCTGCTGATGGGACTATAGGACATGTTCTTCACCCTTACTACCTCTACTCGCAGAGTGCTACCCCAATGGAACGATGACTGCTACGGCTGTGAAGGTGGCTTCTGTGACCAATATGGTCCCAAGTAGGCTGACCCTAATGGACCAGTCTTGCAAACCGGCATTCAGTGGTGATCGCTTTGCATATTTCTCTTTCAATGTTGCGTCCTGTGGAACCACAAGAACAGTAAGTGTTGGTTCACCTTAAATCTCCACACTATTGTTATATGCTAATGCCACCGTCCTTTTGTCCTCAGTTCTTTGACCACTACATGCTTTATGAAAATGAGATTGCCTTGCCTTATAACAAAGGAGCATCACCAGTTGGTCCTCAGTACAGGTAGAGGGACTCGTCCAATCTTTTAATCGAATATACTTTCTAGTGAGGTCCACCTCAGTGTATTTTCTTTTCTCCAAGACAAACCATTTCCTGCTACTATGTGGTCAACGAGACTCAGACTGTTGGCTTCAGCTCAAAAGCAAGACAATATGAACCCACCGCGGAGATCGGCTCAGGACAGCTGATGGTTCAAATGAGGCTAGCCCAGGGTAAAGTTGACTTCATCACAACCTTGTTTTACGACTGTACCCAGTCTGGGCAATGCCTCTTTCTAATGGGACTCTTCTCCTCCAGATTCATCGTACATGCTCTTCTACCAAGCAGAAGATTATCCAGTTGTAAAATATCTGAGGCAGCCTCTGTATTTTGAGGTAGAGCTGGTTGAGGCTACTGACCCAAATTTGGAGCTCATCTTGGAGAACTGTTGGGCTACACTTGATGAAGACCGGACATCTCTGCCTAGCTGGGATATCATTGTAGATAGGTAATGAGTAGCATAAAGCTAGGTAAGGTCTCAAAACTTGTGATAAATTATTATGTTGTCAATCCCTCCCCAGCTGTGCAAATCCTGATGACAGCTATGTGACAGTTTTCCATCCTGTTGTGAGAGATGCCAGGGTTTTAGTCCCATCCCACATCAAACGCTTCTCTATAAAGATGTTCACCTTTACTAAAGATGAGGCGGTTCTGAAGAACGAGGTAACGTATGAGCAGTGTGCATTGTCCACATCTCATAGTAGCCCTGTGTAATAAACCCTTCTGTCCGTCTACAGATCTTTGTCCACTGCGATGCAGAGATTTGTGACTCGCATCAGCAAGCAGATGGTTCATGCAGAGGCCAGTGTGTTGAACCTGCACACCAGATGAACTACAGACGAGAGAGAAAACGGGGTACGGGACATATGGGAAACATTCGTCAACAAACTACATGCAGTTGGTGATCGCCTTTGTCTTTTTTTTCTTCTAGTACAAAGAGGAACGGACTCCATCAACCAAAGGCAGATCTCCTCTGGGCCTATTGTGTTCACCTCTGGTCAAACTCCTGAATAAACTAATTTAAAAGTTCTTCAATCATCTCTTCACTCAATTTGTATCTATTTTGTTTGAACCCTGCATTGCATGTCATACATTCAGGGCAGCAACTCTTACTGTGGCACATGAGGCATATCAACAATGGGTTGTATACCGATGTGGTAGAAGCAGCAAGACGACGACTTTAGACGGACCATCTCCACAAGTTCTCTGATGTGCAGTGGTCGGGTGTCTAAAGGATGGCACAGGTGGTGAGGACACTGAAGAAAGTATTGTCCATATGAGAACCTTGACCACCCTCTCCTCTACCTGCTGCAGGGACAGTAGAGCACGTTCTCAACAGACTGCTTCAGCAGAACATTCCTGACTAGGGTTGGGTGCCACATTGGGGGTTCCGGGTGGCACCGGTTCCTACACAACCGGTGCCACCCGGACCGAAACGCCACGCACATTTCGGGGCTTCCTTTCGGTGCCTGAGCCGATTGAAATTGAGAAACTTATTTTGAACTTCTCTGGTGACTCCGCCGTCAGCAGGTTACGATAGCCGATCATATTTAACTTTGAAAGCGGAGGCATGCGCCGTGTTTGTCTGCGTGAGCACATCAGCGGTCAGGCTGAGCGAGATGGAGATACCGTCACCGGTCCCCCTGAAAACGTGTAAACCGATGGTGACACGAGCAGCCTGAACTCAGATTAGTACCGTGATGTTGATTGCAAGTCTTGCATTCATAAAAGTAGGCCAACAAATAATAAATTAGAGCCATTATAACCATGTTTAAGCTAACTCGTAGCTGGTAGCTAGCTACGAGTTTGACAGTATCAGTTTGTCAGTGCGGCCATGATAACGGCTTTTACAAGTAATATGGCCGAAGAGGTTTTTAATGTCCTCAGTGTTCCTTTTCTTTAAAGTATCAGTTCAGGCACCGGTATTGTTTTAAAAGTACCCGTTTAGCACCGGTATTGGAAAAAACACAAACGATCCAATTGTTCTAGGCCATGCGGCTCTTAAGTTCATATCGAAGTTTGTGGGGTTTTTTTTATGTGGATGTTCGCTTTGCTTGAGTTCAAGACGGTATTTTCGTCAAATGTGCATGTGGGCGAGATGAAAATAAACTCGCGGCACGCTGGCCAAACGCAGAAATACCACAGCCGAATGTCGAGCGGGCCGTTCTACGGAGGGGTTCGCGGACGTTAATTCGATGAAAATCGAGTCTGTGTTTCCTGAAACACGTGAAACCAAAGCATCGACCTGTTCTGACTGACCCATGTGAAAGAATTGCTTCCTGTGGCAACAACAGAATCAAGCCATATTGAAGAGGATTGTTCAAGGCAAAGAATGCAGGAAGTCCCACAAACCAACATGCATAGTCAAAGAAAAACGCTATTGTAAAATATTATATTATTGTTTGTGGACTTGGTTGAACTGAGTGTGTGTCTGTGTGTCTGTGTTTTTGTGTCTGTGTGTGTGTGTGCGCATCATTCAATTCAATTCAGTTTATTTGTATAGCCCAATTTCACAAATTACAAATTTGTCTCGGAGTGCTTTACAATCTGTACACATAGACATCCCTGCCCCAAAACCTCACATCGGACCAGGAAAAACTCCCAAATAACCCTTCAGGGGGGGAAAAAAGGGAAGAAACCTTCAGGAGAGCAACAGAGGAGGATCCCTCTCCAGGATGGACAGATGCAATAGATGTCATGTGTACAGAAGGACAGATTTAGAGTTAAAATACATTCAATGAATATGACAGAGTGTATGAATAGTTCATAGTTGGCATATTCCACGATGGAGACCTCCACGATCCATCAGGCAGATGGCGGTGGGGAGGAGGAGTGGGCGGAGTCTCAACAGTGGGCGGAGTCTCAACAGGATAGTGGCGTAGTCAGGAGCAGGAATTCCATGACCCAGACCTCGATGATCCATCAGGCAGATAGGATCTATGCCGTCTCATAGGGTCCGATGACCCCATGAGACGTGAAGTCAAAAGGACTCGGGAGAAAGCAGAGTTAGTAACGTGTGATTGAGATGAAAATTCATCCCTAAGGAGAGAAAAAGAGGAGATAGGTACTCAGTGCATCCTAAAACGTCCCGGCAGCTATAAGCCTATAGCAGCATATCAAGGGGCTGGACCAGGGCAAACCTGATTCAGCCCTAACTATAAGCTCTGTCAAGAGGAAAGTCTTCAGTCTACTCTTAACGAGGTGACTGTCTGCCTCCCGGACTGAAGCTGGAAGCTGGTTCCATAAAGAGGAGCTTGATAACTAAAGGCTCTGGCTCCCATTCTACTTTTTAAGACTCTAGGAACTACAAGTAGTCCGCATTTAGTGAGTAGCTCTCTAGTGGCAATATGGTACTACAAGCTCCTTAAGATATGATGGTGCATCACCAATCAAGGCTTTATGCGTTAAGAGAAGAATTTTAAAAGTGATTCTTGATTTTACTGGGAGCCAGTGCAGAGCAGCTAGTGCAGGAGTGATGTGATCTCTTTCTTAGTTTTAGTGAGAACACGAGCTGCAGCATTCTGGATCAACTGGAGGGACCTAAGATTTATTAGAGCAGCCTGATAATAAGGAGTTGCAGTAATCCAGTCTCGAAGTAACGAACGCGTGAACCAATTTTCTGCATCTTTTGAGACAAGATGTGCCTGATTTTGAAATATTACGTAGATGAAAGAATGCAGTCCTTGAGATTTGCTTTACGTGGGAGTTAAAGGACAAGTCCCGATCAAAGATAACGCCAAGATTCTTTACAGTGGTGTTGGATGCTAGGGCAATGCCGTCAGAAACCACATCACCAGATACTTGATCTCTGAGGTGCTCAGGGCCGATTAAAATTACTTCGGTTTTGTCTGAGTTTAACATCAAGAAGTTGCAGGTCATCCATGTTTTTATGTCTTTAAGACATGCTTACATTTTACCGAGTTGGTTGCTCTTCTCTGGTTTTATCGATAAATATAGTTGAGTATCATCTGCATAACAATGAAAGTTTATGGAGTGTTTCCTGATAATATTGCCCAAAGGAAGCATGTATAAGGTAAATAAAATTGGTCCAAGCACAGAACCTTGTGGAACTCCGTGATTAACGTTGGTGGTTATCGAGGCGTCATCGTTTACAAATACAAATTGAGATCGATCTGATAAATAGGATTTAAACCAAATTAGTGCCGTGCCTGAAATGCCAATCGACTGCTCCAGTCTCTGTAACAGGATGTCATGGTCAATGGTGTCGAATGCAGCACTAAGGTCTAACAAGACCAGGACAGAGAGGAGTCCTTTATCTGCTGCCATTAAGAGGTCATTTGTAATTTTCACCAGTGCTGTCTCGGTGCTGTGGTGTTTTCTAAATCCTGATTGAAATTTCTCAAATAAACTATTATGATGTAGAAAGTCGCACAACTGATTTGCGACCACTTTCTCAAGGATCTTCATACCTGCAAACTTGTCACCTTTCGGTGAAATTCACCGTTTTGAACTCAAAATAAGTCATCCACGTGAATCGTGGAGATCCGAAGAGTTTTTGTTTTGGGGGTCACCTGGCCACCTGGCCCGCTGCCGTTGAGATTACAGTGAGACGCGGAGAAAAGTGTGAAGTGGTGCTCTTCGCAATAAAACATCTTTGATGGGACGTGTCAGTCGCCAATCAGCGTTCAGATGTCGACTTCGTTTGGGGGTTCAGGTTAGCTTGAATGTTAGCCCGCTACATCTGCTGCTGTCACGCTGCACGGTGTAGCGATGCTAATAAAGTACCAGACGTTAAACACGATGTGATTTAGCATATCTTTAGTATCGATACTTCATTAAGAGGCGATCAGAGCGCCGCTGCTCCGTGTCGAGCTGTCTGCACACTGCTGCGCAGCTCACAGCGAGAGAAGAGGCAGCTTTAGAGACTTCTTAAAAAATAAAAGATGCCAGAAGTGAAATGTTTCAGTCTGTAAAGTTGTGTAACTCTCCAGCTGCTCATCCTGATGAACTGTGTATCATCTGGTCAGAGACTAACGGCCTCATAGTGTATAATCAAGGCTATGATGGAACCATGTAGTTTCATTCATATCTGGCTGTATGAATACTCATATTACTGTCATTTGTTAAGTGTTTAAAAAGTTGGTAAAAAGTGAACCATACAGATGTTTTATTCATTACTATTATAGATAAATATACCAGTCTAGTATTTATGGTACCATATTGTTTTTATGGTATTGTATTGAATTCTGGTATCGGGTATCATGATATTTATGGCAGGTATGTAATATGTATAGAAGTTATAATATGAGTATCGTGACAAACAGGTAGAGACAGAACAGATTCAGGGAGAAGTCCATGAGGACTGTTCAGGCAAAAAAAAAGGAAGTTGGTTCATGAATGACTAACCATATTATATATAATGACAATGTATATTTGTTATTACTATCATTATAGGGCTGAGTCAGAGCGGAGGACCTTTTGTTCTTAAACTGTTTATTATCATTATTTAGATTTGTGGTCAGAACAATAAAATGACTAGTTGTGGTTTTAAAAGCTTTGAGGCTTCAAACAACGTGGATGTGGTGTGGTGAGAAAAAGAAAAGAAAAAGTCACCTGCACCCCCCCCCCCCCCCCCCCGTTGTCACCTTTTTCACCCCTCATGAGTTTGCAGGTATGGATCTTGGAGAGGAAGGGGAGGTTAGAGATCGGTCTGTAGTTAGCCAACACCTCTGGATCCAGAGTGGGCTTCTTCAGGAGAGGTTTAATAACAGCCACTTTGAAGGAGAGTGGTACGTGGCCTGTTAGCAGAGACACATTGATAATATCTAATAGAGAGCCGCCAATTAAAGGCAAAACGTCTTTCAGCAGCCTCGTCGGGATGGGGTCCAAGAGACAGGTAGACGTGTTCGAAGTAGAAACTGTTGAAGATAATTGGTCACGGTTGATGGGAGAAAAGCCTCCAAATATACACCAGGGCATACAGCGGTTTCCAAGGCCATTCCACTTGAGGACAGATTGGCACTGGTTATGGGCAAGAGATTATTAATCTTGTCCCTAATAGTTAAAATCTTTTCATTAAAGAAGTTCATAAAGTCATTACCACTGAGGTTTATAGGAATGCTCGGCTCCACAGAGCTGTGACTCTCTGTCAGCCTGGCTACAGTGCTGAAGAGAAACCTGGGGTTGTTCTTATTTTTCTATTACTGATGAGTAATAGGCTTTGGCTAC